>NW_026578020.1:0-2500 GCF_029603195.1 Condylostylus longicornis | reverse complement strand
TTATTATTATTATTATTATTATTATTATTATTATTATTATTATTATTATTATTATTATTATTATTATTATTATTATTATTATTATTATTATTATTATTATTATTATTATTATTATTATTATTATTATTATTATTATTATTATTATTATTATTATTATTATTATTATTATTATTATTATTATTATTATTATTATTATTATTATTATTATTATTATTATTATTATTATTATTATTATTATTATTATTATTATTATTATTATTATTATTATTATTATTATTATTATTATTATTATTATTATTATTATTATTATTATTATTATTATTATTATTATTATTATTATTATTATTATTATTATTATTATTATTATTATTATTATTATTATATTATTATTATTATTATTATTATTATTATTATTATTATTATTATTATTATTATTATTATTATTATTATTATTATTATTATTATTATTATTATTATTATTATTATTATTATTATTATTATTATTATTATTATTATTATTATTATTATTATTATTATTATTATTATTATTATTATTATTATTATTATTATTATTATTATTATTATTATTATTATTATTATTATTATTATTATTATTATTATTATTATTATTATTATTATTATTATTATTATTATTATTATTATTATTATTATTATTATTATTATTATTATTATTATTATTATTATTATTATTATTATTATTATTATTATTATTATTATTATTATTATTATTATTATTATTATTATTATTATTATTATTATTATTATTATTATTATTATTATTATTATTATTATTATTATTATTATTATTATTATTATTATTATTATTATTATTATTATTATTATTATTATTATTATTATTATTATTATTATTATTATTATTATTATTATTATTATTATTATTATTATTATTATTATTATTATTATTATTATTATTATTATTATTATTATTATTATTATTATTATTATTATTATTATTATTATTATTATTATTATTATTATTATTATTATTATTATTATTATTATTATTATTATTATTATTATTATTATTATTATTATTATTATTATTATTATTATTATTATTATTATTATTATTATTATTATTATTATTATTATTATTATTATTATTATTATTATTATTATTATTATTATTATTATTATTATTATTATTATTATTATTATTATTATTATTATTATTATTATTATTATTATTATTATTATTATTATTATTATTATTATTATTATTATTATTATTATTATTATTATTATTATTATTATTATTATTATTATTATTATTATTATTATTATTATTATTATTATTATTATTATTATTATTATTATTATTATTATTATTATTATTATTATTATTATTATTATTATTATTATTATTATTATTATTATTATTATTATTATTATTATTATTATTATTATTATTATTATTATTATTATTATTATTATTATTATTATTATTATTATTATTATTATTATTATTATTATTATTATTATTATTATTATTATTATTATTATTATTATTATTATTATTATTATTATTATTATTATTATTATTATTATTATTATTATTATTATTATTATTATTATTATTATTATTATTATTATTATTATTATTATTATTATTATTATTATTATTATTATTATTATTATTATTATTATTATTATTATTATTATTATTATTATTATTATTATTATTATTATTATTATTATTATTATTATTATTATTATTATTATTATTATTATTATTATTATTATTATTATTATTATTATTATTATTATTATTATTATTATTATTATTATTATTATTATTATTATTATTATTATTATTATTATTATTATTATTATTATTATTATTATTATTATTATTATTATTATTATTATTATTATTATTATTATTATTATTATTATTATTATTATTATTATTATTATTATTATTATTATTATTATTATTATTATTATTATTATTATTATTATTATTATTATTATTATTATTATTATTATTATTATTATTATTATTATTATTATTATTATTATTATTATTATTATTATTATTATTATTATTATTATTATTATTATTATTATTATTATTATTATTATTATTATTATTATTATTATTATTATTATTATTATTATTATTATTATTATTATTATTATTATTATTATTATTATTATTATTATTATTATTATTATTATTATTATTATTATTATTATTATTATTATTATTATTATTATTATTATTATTATTATTATTATTATTATTATTATTATTATTATTATTATTATTATTATTATTATTATTATTATTATTATTATTATTATTATTATTATTATTATTATTATTATTATTATTATTATTATTATTATTATTATTATTATTATTATTATTATTATTATTATTATTATTATTATTATTATTATTATTATTATTATTATTATTATTATTATTATTATTATTATTATTATTATTATT
>NW_026578019.1:335000-339451 GCF_029603195.1 Condylostylus longicornis | reverse complement strand
TATTATTATATTATTATTATTATTATTATTATTATTATTATTATTATTATTATTATTATTATTATTATTATTATTATTATTATTATTATTATTATTATTATTATTATTATTATTATTATTATTATTATTATTATTATTATTATTATTATTATTATTATTATTATTATTATTATTATTATTATTATTATTATTATTATTATTATTATTATTATTATTATTATTATTATTATTATTATTATTATTATTATTATTATTATTATTATTATTATTATTATTATTATTATTATTATTATTATTATTATTATTATTATTATTATTATTATTATTATTATTATTATTATTATTATTATTATTATTATTATTATTATTATTATTATTATTATTATTATTATTATTATTATTATTATTATTATTATTATTATTATTATTATTATTATTATTATTATTATTATTATTATTATTATTATTATTATTATTATTATTATTATTATTATTATTATTATTATTATTATTATTATTATTATTATTATTATTATTATTATTATTATTATTATTATTATTATTATTATTATTATTATTATTATTATTATTATTATTATTATTATTATTATTATTATTATTATTATTATTATTATTATTATTATTATTATTATTATTATTATTATTATTATTATTATTATTATTATTATTATTATTATTATTATTATTATTATTATTATTATTATTATTATTATTATTATTATTATTATTATTATTATTATTATTATTATTATTATTATTATTATTATTATTATTATTATTATTATTATTATTATTATTATTATTATTATTATTATTATTATTATTATTATTATTATTATTATTATTATTATTATTATTATTATTATTATTATTATTATTATTATTATTATTATTATTATTATTATTATTATTATTATTATTATTATTATTATTATTATTATTATTATTATTATTATTATTATTATTATTATTATTATTATTATTATTATTATTATTATTATTATTATTATTATTATTATTATTATTATTATTATTATTATTATTATTATTATTATTATTATTATTATTATTATTATTATTATTATTGTTATTATTATTATGATTATTATTATTATTATTATTATTATTATTTTTTTTTTTTTTTTTTTTTTTCTTTATTGTATTTTTTGAAACTATATAAATAATATTGTAATTCAGTATAATTATCTTATCTTAAAATATACATAATCAAATTTATTTCAAAAAACATTTAAAAAGTTAACAATTTTTATGACCGCAGCCTTAGCTATCTGGTCTTATAAAAGTATTTAACTAATAGTGAATATCAAATGAGAAAAAAAAAAAACAATATAAGTATATTTCAAAATTTTGCAAATACAATTCAATTGATAAAAAAAACATTAAAGATATTACAATTCTTAAAATTCTTCTTGTAAATTTCTTTTTGTAATTTTTTTTTTTAAACAATTTTTAAAGCATTTTTTAATTACTTAAGTAACCTATTTACTTCTTTTTTAAAACTACCAATATTTTCAATTGCTTTTATATTTTGTGGCAAATTGTTATATAAATTTAAGCAGTTATACAAACAATTTTTTTTTTGGCTATTTGTTTTGAAAAGCGAAAGGTAAAAATTTGATTTGTTTCTCGTATTATGGCTATGAAAATCGATATTTCTATTAAGAGTAAAATTATGTTTAATTAAATTGTGCACTATTTTAAATGCGATCATATACAACTCACGTATACAAATATTTTCAAAACTTATATATGGGCCTGTATATAAATTATTTGTAGGGTATCTAATTGGGTAGTAATGGATACATTTTATTGCCTTTTTATTTAAAATATCCAATTTGCTCAATAAGGAACTGCCAGCATTTCCCCACAAGGGATTCAAATATGTCAAATGGGACATAATATATGCCGAATATATCACATACAAAGTATGAGTGTCAAAAACTCTTCTAAGACGTCGTAATATATATATATATGGTGCAATTTTTTCCGCAATGTAATTAATATGTTGGTCATACCTGAGTCTAGAATCTAGAATAAGTCCTAAGTATTTGAAATGTTCGACCACCTCAATGGGTAAGCCCCCAAAAAAGAAATTCCTATGTACGTATTGTTTATTTTTAAAAAGCAATATTTTCGTCTTTTTTATATTTAATGAGAGACGATTCTTGGAAAGCCACTCATCAATAACCCTCAGGATCCTCAATTATTGAGTTTCTTATCTCATCCTCAGTCCTGCCACTATATTTCAATACAGCATCGTCTGCATATAATTGAATCGATCCCTTGAGGTTCAAGCGAGTCACATCATTAATATATATTTTAAATAAGTCAGGGCCCAAAATTGACCCCTGCGGGACCCCCCCTGTTGACTAATCTATAGGTACTTTGAACACCATTAACGCGTACACTCTGTTGACGACCATACAGGTAAGACTCGAAAAATGAAATATCCTTTGTACCAAATCCTAACTTTTTTAATTTAAGAAGAAGAATTTCATAGTCTACACTGTCAAAGGCCTTTCGGAAATCTAGGAAAACACATGCAATAAAATCTTTCTCATCCAGTTTTTTCGAAATAAAGTACGTCAAACTAAGACATGCCGCCGTTGTGTTAGAATTTTTCTCAAACCCATATTGCTCACCAGATAAAATTCCATTATTGTATAGAAAATAACTTATCCTGCTTCTGATTATAATTTCAAATACTTTTGAAAAGGAGTTCAATATAGAGATTGGCCGATAATTTGATCTGTCTGTCGATTTACCTGTCTTAAAAACAGGGGCAACAATAGCCATTTTAAGCGAGCTTGGAAAAATGCCAGATCGAAAAGATGCATTAACAAATTTAACTAATATAGGGTTTATTTTATCTGAAAACTTCTTGACAAATTTAGTCGAGATACAATCACAACCAGTGGCTGCACCGGACCTAAGCAAATCGATAGTGGATTTCACTTCTTCTGAATCAGTAGGCCTAAGCTCAAAATTTGTAAAGATACTATGTGTAAATGTAGAAAAGTACGCCTGGTCAAACGAAATAGCAGAACAACTATCCCCGTTAGCAATATCAATAAAATATTCATTCATTGATTCAGCTATTTCACCATCAGTACAAATTTCCTGACCATTAACCTCCAAAGATTTTATGTTACGGTTTGAGGTCGAGTCCTTATTAAACATAACTTTCCTATAAATATTCCACAAATTTTTGCTATTAGTTGGATCCACCATTATTTCATTAGAATAAAATTTCTTTTTGGCCTGCTTTATTAAATTTGCAACCCTTACTTTGTAATTTCTATACAATCGTTCAATTCGAGAATCGTCCTTGTACCTTTTCTTGAATTTGTAATACGAGTCCCTAATTTTAATATTGTCTAAAATTTCATCAGTAATCCATTCTTTTTTTTTCTTTTTTCCACTAACCGGAATCTGCCTCGTATTATTTGCTATTATATCGCTTAATTCACGACTAAAATCATCAAAATTATTATAGGAGTCTAAATTATTCAAAAAATTATTTTGCTCTATGTTTCCATAATCTAAAATCCTTTTAAAAATTTTATAATTTTCCGTTTTAATTTCTTGATCTATACTAATAAGCATAAGCTGATGATCTGAGAGCGAAGTATCTAAAATATACAGAAGGTATCGATTCCTAATCAGATCCGTTATAAAGTGATCAATTATTGTATTTGAATTTTTTCCTTTCCTTGTAGCGTATGCTTCTGATATCCTATTACAAATAAGAAAACCATTACCAATCAACGCATTAACGTAATTTCTAACAACATTGTTATCCCTATTTAATAAATTGATATTAAAATCGCCCAGAATTAATGAGTTAGGAAAATTGCCAGTTATCTCATCAACCTTTTGAATGAAAATATCAGCACCAATTTCGTGAGACTTATAAACAGCCATCACATTTATTTTTTGTTGTAATAATTTTACTACTAAGAAATTCGATTTCTCCAACTCCTCGTTGTACATTAAATTACTCTCAATTGTATCTGAAACATATATCGCAACACCTCCATATGAATTTTGTCTATTGGAAAAGTAAGCATTATAGCCCGGTAAATTAAAGAAACAATTCTCACACTCCCTTAGCCAAATTTCAGTTAATACAATAACATGAATTCCACAACCATAACTATTAATTAATATTTGTAAATTATTTAATTTATTCCGCAAACTTTGTATATTTAAATAAACTATTTTCAAATTGTCAACATGTCTGCTAAAATCGTTTTCATGTCCCAACTCTGTAAAACATTCTATTTTGACATCGTCATTCAGCTCAGTATATTCAGCCATCACAAAGAAGAAGGAAAAACATACAACTAATTAAATAATTCTCATTAACCAGCAAATAATTATAATATGTCAGTGAAAGCGAAATTGTA
>NW_026578019.1:317500-322500 GCF_029603195.1 Condylostylus longicornis | reverse complement strand
TTTTTTCTTTTTTTTGTTGAATTTTCTAAGTTATCGTAAATTCTTATATGCTATTAAATACAAAAGATCCAGCTTTAAATTTTTAAATTATAAATATTAACAAAATTGAAAATTATTGTACAGAATTAATAAACAAATTTAATAAACAAAGTTTCAACATATTAGTTTCTTATAAAATGTATTTTTTAATTTCTTTCTTAAAAATCCCTATGTTTACTATATCCTTTAACTCCCTTGGCAATTGATTATAGATTCTTAAACAATTATATAAACAATTATCTTTTTGATGGTTTGTTTTAAAAAAGCTTAAGTAAAACTTCGACTTGTTCCTAGTATTGTGGTGATGAATATCTATATTTCTGTTTAGGATAAAATTATGTTTAATATAGCCATTAATAATTTTAAAAGCCGTTAAATACAACTCATAAGCACATATATTCGAAAAACTTATGTACCGCCCACCATACAACATAGAAGTCGCATGCCTGGATGAAAAACAATGTATAAGTTTAATGGATTTTTTATGTATAACATCTATTCTATTTAGATTCACCTGAGAAGTCCTGCTCCAAATTGGATTAAGATAATTTATGTTCGATAGTATAAAAGAATTATAAATTACATATAAACAACTACTGTTTAGATATTTTCTCATTCGCCTTAGTATGAAGACATACGACTTCAGTTTACTGTCAATTATTAATCCTAAGTAATTAAATTCCTTTACCGTTTCCTTTACCGTTACGAGAACCTGACCATTAAAGTAAAAATCCTGATGTGTAAACCTCCTATTTTCAAATAATAGGACCTTCGTTTTTTTATATTTAATAAGAGATGATGTCTTATCAACCACTTTCTAATCACTTCCAAATCCGCGTTGATATGATCAACCAATTCCTTTTCACTTCTGGACGAATACTTTAAAACTGCATCATCAGCATAAAGCTGAATCTGCCCATTCCAATCTAAAAGCGAAATGTCATTGATGTAAATTTTGAAAAGGTCCGGCCTCAATATTGATCCCTGTGGTACCCCTTTCATGATTATTTTCGAATCACTTGTCGACCCACCAACCCTAACCCTTTGTACTCTATTATTTAAATATGTTCTGAAAAAATTAATCTGATTTGGGGAAAAGTTCATTTTCCCAAACTTGTAAAGAAGGATCTGATGATTTACGCAATCAAATGCCTTTTGAAAGTCCAGAAAAATGCAAGCCAGGTATTGTCCGTCATCTATACTTTTTGAAATAAAATCCGTACGACTTAAACAAGCAGCAGCTGTACTGGAATTTTTTTCAAAGCCATACTGCTCCCCAGAAAAAATGCCATTCATTGTCAAGAACACGCCTAATCGTTTTTTAACAATAACTTCAAATATTTTTGAAAATGCGCTTAGCACCGATATTGGCCTATAATTGGACATATTTGTGGCATTACCACCCTTAAAAATCGGAGTTATGACAGCTGCCTTAAGGGATTCAAGGAAAGTAAAAGTTTGAAAAGATTTATTTATAAACCTCACCAGTATGGGCGACAGTCTGTCAGAAAATATTTAATAAATTTCGATGATATACCATCAATACCAGTCGCAGCTGCTGATCTCAGAGAATCAATAGCCAATACCACTTCCGCAGAATTCGTTGGGGACAGTTCAAAGCCATGAAATACATTTCTATTGAAACCATCCAAATATGCAAAATCAATGGGATCAGACGGGCACCTAAGTTCTGACGTTACATTAATGAAATAGTCATTCATACATCGCGCGATATTAACTTCTTCTATATACGTTTTACCATTATGTTCTATCGATTTTATAGAGCCCTTAGCAGACACAGAATTGTCATCGTTAAACATAACCCTCTTGTAAAGTTTCCATACATTACGACCACAGCCTTGAACCCTACAAACCTCATCAGAATAATAATTAACTTTCGCCCGTAATATCAATTTTTGCACCTCCTTTTTACTTTCCAAATACAATTTTTCAACATGTGGACTACCAGCATACTTCCTTCTATATTTATGAAAAGAGTCCCTAATTTTCATTTTATGAAGGATCTCGTCAGTCATCCACCCCTTCCTTCCTAATCTGCTCTGTTTTTTTAGAGTTGTCGTGTTTTTTACAATCAAAGCAGAGAAATCTTTTAAAACAACATCAAAGTTACCATACTATTTAACCTACTCCAAATATTAATCTTTTCAATATTACTGTAATCTAAAATTGTCTTGTTGATTGCATTATCATCGAAACAAATTTTGCGATTAATGCTTATAAAGAAGAGTTGGTGATCCGACATAGTTGTATCCAGTATATAGAAGTCAAAGTGGTATCTTAGAATTTCTGTAATAAAATGGTCTATAATTGTTTTTGTTGCGCTACATATTCTTGTAGCATACCTAGGTGAAATTTTATTACATATTATGTACCCGTTACTGAGTAGCGCGTTTGTGTAACGAATTATGTCACCACTACTCCGATTAGAAGGTTTAAGTTAAAGTCTCCTACTATTATAGAATTATGAAACCTATTAGTATATTCCTCCAGTTTATCAATAAAGTCACCAACATTTGTTTCATGTGCCCTATACATAGATATAATATTCAGATTTTCCTTTATCAGCTTAACTACTAAGAAGTTAGATTTATTGATTTCCTCCTCCATAATTAAGGTACTGCTGATACCCTTGTCTATAAAAATTGCTACCCCACAATAAGAATTTTGCCTATTAGAAAAGTAGGAGTTGTAGCCTGGCAGATTATAGAAAATGTTTTCACATCTACGCAACCAAATCTCACACAAAACCACATAGTGTATTACATCCATACATCCATACGTACTAACAAAAACTTCTAAGTCACATAATTTATTCCTTAGGCTTTGAATGTTTAAGTATAATATTATATTAAAATTATTCTTAAATTTTGCTCCCACATCTAGGTTGCTCACCTCTGTATAGTAATTTAATCTTAAATGTTGACTAACGTTTAATATATCATTATGCATATTACTATGATTCCTATTCACCACAGTCATTGTCATATGAAAAAGATAAATAATGACCCTGATTTGTTTTCAATAAAATAATTTAATGTCAAATAATTATTGACAATCAGTTTCGATCTTTTAATTGTAGCGTAAGAATCAAGTTCTTCAATGTAAAATAAAGAAAATTTTAAAATAAAAATAAATATGTCGGAAGTAGGTAGGAAATAAAGCAGAATATGAAAAAAATTAAAGAAAACAAAAAAAAATTGATAAAATTTCCGATAAAATAAAAATTGATTAAATTTTAGATTAAATAAGTTTAAATTTAAGTGTTTAAATATGGTTAAAAGAAATAAAAAAATAAAAAATAATTGCTTATAATTTCCAATAGGTTAAAATCAAAACACGTTTTTTGTTTTGGAAAAAAAGAGATGTAATTAGGTTCTTCTGAAAACGCAGTATGCGTACGCATTTCTAACTTAAAACTAAAAAAACTTTTTCGCATTGATTGACAACTGCAAAAAATTGTCATTTGTTTTGTCGTAGTAAAAAAGTTCTTGCAAATCTTTATCTAAGTCATATTTGAAAATGCAGTTCTACCAATAGTACAAAATTGAAGTTGTTATTTTTTAGACATAAAAAATGGATTTAAGGAAAAAATTAATTAAAAATTATAAATTCGAATATCTTACAGAAGCAAATCGAGATAAGAGTTTAAGAAATTTTATTAGAAAGAAAAAATCGCGTAATATGGTACTTTTAATGTACATTCAAAAGTATAACAAAATGCTTATACCTAAAGTTGCGAATTATATGAAAGTAATAAGTTTGATGCCGAATCATATATATTTTTCACACTTTAGGATGGAAAAGGATTGTTTTACGGTAATGTTTTTAATTAAATATGATATGCGTGGCATACTTTTATGTTTCATAACATTTTTTAGAAATTATTGAAAGACCTGCAACCTCAGTGGCACACATTTCAAATCTTTCTTCTTGTAAATTCCTTAAATTATTAGAATTTATTTATTTACAGTAAGTAAAAAAAAAAAAAAAAACTTACGCTAATAAATCTTCTATATCATCATCGTCCATCTTGCTTAATATTCAATTTAAGTTAGCGCAGTTAGAAAATTAAAAATGCGATGTTGCGTGAAGTTTCTAAAATATCTTAATTGCAGTTGTAGTTTTCAAAATGGCTGCTACTGCAGTTCTGAATTTTTAAAAACACTGCTTTGTAGTTGAAGCAGTTCTTATTAAACAAATGTGCTGCAATTTAGTACTAAGTTAGAACTGCATTTTCAGAAAGACCTATTGAAATTAAAGTACAGTAGCCACGCGTTTATATGAACTAATTAAAGCAAAGCCAATTCATATAAACGAAGTTTTCATATAAGTGGGGGTAAATAAAAGACATTATTTTTACGCTAATAGAATGTGTTATGTTTAGTCTCAAATAAAAAAAAAAAAACACAATTCATAATTTCATAAATAAAAACAAAAACATTCAAAAAACAAAGTTAAACTGATTTTAACCAATACGTATGTAGTCTGAAATACCAACCGATACAAAGTCCTTTCCATAACTGGTAACTCCGATTTCCTAAGAGTTTTTCGTGTACCAGGCCCCAAAAAAGTGCAGCTAATTGCTTTTATAATTCCAATTTTATTTTTATTAATGTTACATATAGTCGATTTTGCCACATTATATTCATTTGCTAAATTAGTTACAGTTGCACCTTTTTTTAATTTTTCTATTATACACTGTTTGTCATTAAGCCTTAAAACTTTACGTATTTTATGAACCATAGCGAAAATAATACTGACCTACAACAATATTGCCTAAAACAAAACCAAAAATTGAAATGTTTATGTATTTTTAAGATCATGTATATACACAAAAAAACTGTTCAAGAATCAACATGCAGTTTCCCTGATAGAAAAATTCGGCGATTTTACCAAAGCATAAAGCAAAATACACATGGCTCTGAAAGATTTGCATGCTA